>NC_091468.1:10107877-10147877 GCF_027789765.1 Dendropsophus ebraccatus
CCCTATTACATAAGGGTGGTCGGGTAATATATCAGTAATAGGACACTGGTCCTATTACATAAGGGGGGTCATGGAATATATCAGTAATAGGACACTGGCCCTATTACATAAGGGTTGTCGGGTAATATATCAGTAATAGGACACTGGTCCTATTACATAAGGGGGGTTCATGGAATATATCAGTAATAGGACACTGGTCCTATTACAAAAGGGTGGTCAGGTAATATATTAGTAATAGGACACTGGCCCTATTACATTAGGGTGGTCGGGTAATATATCAGTAATAGGACACTGGTCCTATTACATAAGGGTGGTCAGGTAATATATTAGTAATAGGACACTGGTCCTATTACATAAGGGTGGTCGGGGAAAAGTTGTCAGCCACTATTTGGCAGTTTGTTTCTGAGGTGGAAGAGTCCATTGTGTGGGGGAGATCTGTGCTTTTCTCTTCCTTGATGACTGTATTTTAGCAGTAGTGTAATATGAAGATATCCTGTGTAATATAGAGGAGGAGGAGAAGAGATAAGTAGTGTAGCAGTAACCTCAGTCCTCAGTGTGGTGTTTTCTCTCAGGTAGAAGATTGTGTGGTTTTCTTCAGTGTTCTATGGCAGTGTGTGTGTGTGCACTATGGCTGCAGCAGGCTGTGTGTGTTTGTGTGTGTGTATATGTATGTATGTGTGCTATGGCTGCAGCAGGCTGTGCGTGTGTGTGCTATGGCTGCAGCAGGCTGTGTGTGTGTGTGTATGTGTGTGTGTGTGTGTGTGTGTGTGTGCGCGCGCGCGCTATGGGTGCAGCAGGCTTTGTGTGTGTGTGTGTGTGTGCGCTATTGCTTGCCCCCACAGTGACCCTCAACATCACTATGTGTGACTATCAGTATGGCTGACCCCTCTGTATCACAGGGATTTGGCATTGTTAGCAGTGTTTCTTTGTGTATGGTGAATATTAGTTAGAAACATCAAAGATTGTCAGCAGGAAAAAACCACCTGCTCCATCTAGTCTAGTTCTGAGTTGTTCAGGACATGGAGGCTGGAGACTGGCTGCATCCACTGCACACACAGGAGAAGCTGCTTTATATACAGTATTCCTTTATTCACTCAGAAGTTGCCCCAGGATCATGTAGGACATTAGGGAGAAGCTGCTGAGCCAGTGTGATAAATAACTCCCCTGATATCTGACCGACCATTTATGAAGGAGCAGGAGTCGGAGTCGGAGTTGGTCCTGATTAAATTCAGGAGTCTGAGTCGGGAGTCGGTCCTGATTAAATTTAGGAGTCTGAGTCGGAGCTGCGGCTTACCGACTCCACAGCCCTGAGTATACCTGGTGGTTTATGTAGCAGAGGGGCTATAGTCAGCTTCCCTGGTGGTCTACAGTAGTAGAGGGGCTATGGTCAGCTTCCCTGGTGGTCTAGAGTAGTAGAGGGGCTATAGTCAGCTTCCCTGGTGGTCTAGAGTAGTAGAGGGGCTATAGTCAGCTTCCCTGGTGGTCTAGAGTAGTAGAGGGGCTATAGTCAGCTTCCCTGGTGGTCTAGAGTAGTAGAGGGGCTAATGTCAGTATACCTGGTGGTCTGTTTTTCTTTTGTTTTCCAACAAGGTTTTTTTCCCCCCTGTAAAATGATGATTTCTTCTATGTATTGTGTTCTGGTATACGGATTATTATTATTATTTACAGGATAAAATTATTTTATAGTGTATACTGCTACTGATGAGGATGATTACTGTGCTGTATTTTCTTATATACAGGATTATTATAATATTATTACTATTGTTTCATACAGAATATCATCATTCCGGCCTTTAGCTCCCCTGTACTGTATTCTGGTATATACAGGATAATATTGTTATATATAGAGAGTAGGATCAGTGCCCCCTCGTGTAGTGATCTGTGTAATGAATGGGCAGATTCTTTGTTTTATAGTGGGACATCACCCCCCCCCCCCCCAATACTGTATTGTGTATATACAGGATGATAATATTACAGTATATAGAGAGTAGGATCAGTGCCCCCTCGTGTAGTGATCTGTGTAATGAATGGGCAGATTCTTTGTTTTATAGTGGGACATCACCCCCCCCAATACTGTATTGTGTATATACAGGATGATAATATTATTACAGTATATAGAGAGTATGACCAGTGCCCTTCCCCCCTGTAGTGTAATGAATGGGCAGATTCTTGGCTGTATAGAGGGACATCACATCATCCGGGCCCTGGTCACCCCTCCACCCCCCTCTGCCAGCCCGCTGCCGCTATTCTGACACTTGCAGGCCTGCTCCACTGTTGCGCAGCTGATCCCCTGTCCGTGCTTATATTTTTCTTATTGACAATGAGCGTTCTTGCCAAACGCCAGGGACCATAGTCACATCTGTTTGTTTCCTGAGCTTGTCTGGGTCTGCTAGGAAATACGTCTTGTCCAGAGGGCAGCTTTAACTAGGCTTAATCCTCTCAAAATTCTCCCTATCCAGATGAATAAAGTGGGGCGACAGATTCCTGTTGTCTCTCTCTGGAAAGAAATTATTCCATTTGACACTGTTTACTCACATCCCTGTCACCATCTCGTCTTCAGCCAAGTTCCCAGGCAAGGTGGCCGTCCGGAGCGCGCATACATTACTGCCGGCCGCCCAGCCCCTCACCGGCTCCGACACAGACCCTGGCAAACGTCAGGAACATCAGGGGTTAATAGAATAAAAGGATTTCTGGTTCTGTATTTAGAATATTCACTGCATAGACAAAAGGATCTATCTATTAAATGGGTTGTTCGCAAAAAAAAAAAAAATTCTTTCAAATCAACTAGTGTCAGAAATGTGTAATTTACTTCTATTAAAAATTCGCCAGTCTTCCAGTACTGATCAGCTGCTGTATGTCCTACAGGACGTGGTGTATTCTCTCTAGTCTGACACAGTTCTCTCTACTGCCACTTCTGTCTATGTCAGGAACTGTCCAGAGCAGCAGAAAATCCCCTTAGAAAACCTCTCCTGCTCTCCAGACGGGAAAGAAAACATCACTTCCTGCAGGACACACAGCAGCTGATAAGTACTGGAATACTGGAGATTTAAATATTTTTTTTTTTAACTATCCCTTCAAGCAGACCATTTCATTCATTCCTTGTATAAGAGCATCAAAATATCGGATTATTTTTAGACAGGCCAGACATGTTTGAAGATGGCATGACCCCCTAGGACCCCCAGTGATGAGCAAAAAAAGAGACTGTAGGTGGCACCAAAGCCCCTTCAGCCAAGCCCCTTGGGGTATTTATACATATAGCAGTGCCTGATACTATAACCAAACCCTATATACAAACTATCCACTGTGCTAGCGAGGCCACTGTACTCTAGTGCACCAATGTCTCTTTTTTTGTGCTTTATGGAGGGGATGCAGGAGGTCAGACCCCCACTGTCCCACCATT
Source organism: Dendropsophus ebraccatus (assembly GCF_027789765.1). Classification (NCBI taxonomy): domain Eukaryota; kingdom Metazoa; phylum Chordata; class Amphibia; order Anura; family Hylidae; genus Dendropsophus; species Dendropsophus ebraccatus. The sequence goes on from NC_091468.1 coordinate 10,111,278, forward strand.
GCACATAGCTGGTTTATCTATATTAAAGGAGAAATCCGGGGAAAAATTTTATTGAAGTATTGTATTGCCACCCAAAAGTTATACAAATAACCAATATACACTATATACTTATTACAGGAAATGCTTATAAAGTACTTTTTTCCCTGCACTTACTATTGCATCAAAGCTTCACTTCCTAGATAAGATGGTGATGTCACTTCCTGGATAACATGGTGATGTCACTTCCTGGATAACATGGTGATGTCACTTCCTGGATAACATGGTGATGTCACTTCCTAGATAAGATGGTGATGTCACTTCCTGGATAACACGGTGATGTCACTTCCTGGATAAAACATGGTGATGTCACTTGCTGGATAAAACATGGTGATGTCACTTCCTGGATAACACGGTGATGTCACTTCCTGGATAACATGGTGATGTCACTTGCTGGATAAAACATGGTGATGTCACTTCCTGGATAATGTGGTGATGTCCCGACCCGACTCCCAGAGCTGTGCGGGCTGTGGCTGCTGGAGAGGATGATGGCAGAGTAATGCTCAGTGTCCCTCCAGAGCCCTGTCCACCTCAGTGTCCTCTGCCATCATCCTCTCCAGCAGCCACAGCCCGCACAGCTCTGGGAGTCGGGTCGGGACATCACCATATTATCCAGGAAGTGACATCACCATGTTTTATCCAGCAAGTGACATCACCATGTTATCCAGGAAGTGACATCACCGTGTTATCCAGGAAGTGACATCACCATGTTTTATCCAGCAAGTGACATCCCCATGTTATCCAGGAAGTGACATCACTGTGTTATCCAGGAAATGACATCATATTATTCAGGAAGTGACATCACTATGTTATCCAGGAAATGACATCATATTATTCAGGAAGTGACATCACCATGTTATCCAGGAAGTGACATCACCATGTTATCCAGGAAGTGACATCACCATGTTATCCAGGAAGTGACATCACCATGTTATCCAGGTAGTGAACCCTTGATGCAGTAGTAAGTGCAGGAAAAAAACACTTTATGTGTATTTCCCGTATATTGGTGATTTGTATGACTTTGTTTTTTTTTGGGGGGTGGGGTGGGGCAATACAATACTTTTGACGGACTCCTTTAACCTACAGATTACAGACGATCACTAGAGATCACAGCAAGAAGAACACAGCTTGGCTTTGCTGTGACTCCTCTTACATTTAACAGTGAGCGAGTTTTACTGTTAAACCGAATCCTTCCTTATGAAGAGTCTCTTGTACAGAACGTGAGGAGAGAAAAGCAATCGCACTCACCTTGGCTCTTGATCAAAGTGTCGCGCTATGCAAAGACAAATGATTCATTTATTATGAAGGGCCCGGGCGGCCTCTCAGACATACAGTACATTGATTTTAAATTAAAAAGTAACTGCTGTGTTCTACATGAGGGGTGACAAGAGTAACAAAGTGGTCCTTACTTAATGTTATTACAAACAACTCTATCGCCTCGCCTGCAGGAATCTTGTGTTTCACCAGGGTCTGAGTGCTATAATCTAACTGATCGATAATCTAGATATCTCAATGCAGCCGAGCAGATAATCAATGCCTGCTAGAATTACTCAGCCAAGGCCAGCGCTTACTCTTGTAGGGCAGGTCCTGGAGTTCAATTGGCCACATTTATGAATTTCTATTTTTTTTTCTTTTATGCTTTTTCTTTTAGTTGTGTTTTGTGATAAATGATGATACGGCACAGACAGATGGCGAAAATAGAAAACTAAGGTAGATGGATACGGGTTTACCTGGGCCTCACTATTCACCTGTAGTTTTTGTGAAAATCTGTCTAGTAATGCAACAAGCCCAGTCGGATACATTGTTAAAGGATCAGGAAAAAAAAGTCTTTCCAATCAACTGGTACTAGAAAGTGCCAGAGATTTGTAATTTACTACTATTAAAAAATCTTGTCTTCCAGTACTTAACAGCTGCTGTATGTCCAGCAGGAAGTGGTGTGTTCTTTCCAGTCTGATACAGTGTTCTCTGCTGCCACCTCTGTTAATGTCAGGTACTGTCCAGAGCAGCAGCAAATCCCCATAGAAAACCTCTCCTGCTCTCCAAAATAGAAAGAATACACCACTTCATGCAGGACATACAGCAGCTGATAAGTACTGGAAGACTTAAGATTTTTTTTTTTTTTTTTTTTGCTGAACTACCCCTTCAATCAGATATGTCAAAAATTAGGCGTATTCATTAGAATACCTTCCTACTGATCGCAATCTGACTATCGAACTGGTTGCAAGGGAATACACTATTTTAACAACCGCAGCCATGGAAGTTAAGGCCATTTAACCTTGCTTAACTGTTCATGTTCCGAATGTGAGTCGGCTATCAAAGGATTAGAAAATACAGGGTAGCTTTATTCTACAAACAGCGTCATTGTTGTCTTATTTATATACAGTGGCACCTCGGTTCTTGAACTTAATTGGTTCCGGAAGGCAGTTTGAGAACCGAACAGTGTTTTCCCATAGGAAATAATGTAAATGTGATGAATTGGTTCCAGCAGCCACCAATAATTACCTACAATCCTCATTTATTACACTGATAAGTGCTCCGTATAATCACTGCAGTACAGTACAGAACAGCACTATACTGTACAGGACATTACACATAAGAAATGTTCATCAGAACCAGCAATTATAGTACAGTAGTCACCGACTCCTCACCCATCCTTTACTGTATAGCGTCCCCACCTCCATCCAAGCACTGTAATGTATGGGAGATGGTGGTGCACTGCCTGTACTACTACTGCACTGTATATGCACTCCAGCAGTCTTATACAGCACTGTACTGTATGTGAAGCCTCACCACTGCTTAATTCACCAGGTACAACCCACCATCCACGCTCACAAAAACGTTCGAAAAACGAGCAAAGTTCAATTCCAAACACTACTTCTGGGTAAATTTTTGTTCGAATACCAAGCAGTTCGAGTTCCAAAGTGTTCGAAAACCGAGTTATTACTGTATTTGGTATTGCAGCTCAGCTCTATGGAAGTGTATGGAGAGCCGTTGTAATACCACTGACAACCTGGAGCCAGGTGTGGTGTGGTATGTACAATAAGTATTTTTTTTTTTTTTTTAATCCTGGATAACCCATTTTAGATCTTATTCACACGTCCTGTGAAGTTGCTCATGATCGCAGATCCGAGATCCCAGATAATTTAAAGTCTCATGGATTTGACTTATGGTGCGTTTACACAGACAGATTTATCTGACAGATCTTTAAAGCCAAAACCAGGAACAGACTATAAACAGGAATCCGGTGGTAAAGGAAAGACTGTCAGTGACTGCAGTCACTGACATTTTTTCACAAATCACAGAACTAAATAGCGGACTTGAATCCACGCAGCTTAAAAATCACTGGATGTGTGAATAGGACCTTAATGCCAGGGCTTTATGACCCTGAAGAAAACTGTAACTGCCCTATGACTCTTCACAGGTATTTTTTTCTATGTAATACTTTGTTTCTCCTGTGGCGGTGCTGTGGGATAATTGTATACCTGCTGTCTGATTCCTCTCTCAGATTATAGCTGATCTCAAGATGGCTCAGCAGTGGAACACCACATGATCAGTGGGACTTCAGCAAAAACAATTAAAAAAATCAAATCCACTGGTGCTAGCAAGGGCCAGAGATTTGTAATTGAATTCTATAAAAAAAAAATCTCAACCCTCCAGTACTTATTAGCTGCAGTATGTCCTGCAGGAAGTGATGTATTTTTCCCAGTCTGGAGAGCAGGGGAGGTTTTCTATGAGGGTTTGCTGCTGCTCTGGACAGTTCCTGATATGGACAGAGGTGGAAGCAGAGAGCACTGTGTCAGACAGGAGAGAATACACCACTTCCTGCAGGACATACAGCAGCTGATAAGTACTGGAAAACGTCAGATTTTTTTAATAGAAGTAAATCACAAATCTCTGACACTTTCTGCCACCAGTAGACTAGAAAATTATTTCCTTTCAGAAAAGGAGGACACCAATTGTAAAGCTGATGTGTCTAGGACCCATACACCTTCTGTCTCCATGCCTGGGAAGTAGACAATGTAGCCACATCTACTCTGTAATAAAATTTGCTTTCTGATAGTGCTGAACTTTCGCCCCAACGTCTGCACTTTCTTCAGTACATCTCACGTAACTGGCATTCGGCGGGCCAACCACAGTGCTCAGGCCTCCCCATCGGTATCATCATTTTTATATACAATTAAATAAGAAATTAGGAGACAAAACGACTATTAAAATTATTTGGTGTCCTTAAAAGAATTACCATCTCAGTGCGAGCCCCTCCCGGGTGAAGAGCAAGTGATACGAACCTCCTGCGTGCCAACTTCTCCCAGACTAACAGAACATCATTACGAAGGAGATCAGACAGTGAGCTCCCAGAATGTATAATCTCTCACTCAGTATCCAGGGAAATGGGACATTTTAAGAGAAAAACTTGCATGGTTTGGATTAGAAAGGTCACTGTTCTCTTCAGAACTTACTCGTCCCACTGATCGAAGGAAAAGTCGCAGGAATATTAGGGTCCTATGACACGGAGCGATTTTTAACGATTAACGACTAATGATAAACGATCGCAAACGAGATTGTTTATCGGTAACCTGAAATCATTCGCCATATTACACAGAACGATGGTCGTTAGTTATAATCGTTACTATGATCATTTATTCCAGCAAAACAATGGACAATGTGCAATTACACTGAACGATTAGTGAACAAATGCGGAACTTGAGCGAACGAATATGGAATTACAGCGAACGATTAACGGTAATTTTAGGTTCAGATCTAAATCAACGATCAACTACATTCGAATGATTTTTCAAACGTTGCCTGCAATTACACAGAACGATTATCATTAAATTCGAACGATATAACGATTTTTGCATGATCATCGTCCCGTGTAATAGGGCCCTTAGAAAGGATTATTTTGGATTGTTCACTTCCTCTTTATGGTGGGTACGGAGGGTTTCTCCCCCGACAACCCCTTACCAGATAATATAGGAAAGCAGCAGCTCCGTCCTGGCTTTGGAAGTTTTTGCATCTTTATGTCCGTGTACAGATGAGTCTGTTATGTGGGGTACCAGCTTTATACTTGTAAGATGGCGCTAACACACTTGTGGGGGCTTATAGGGACCAGGGGAGATTTAAAAAAAAAAAAAAAAAAAACAATCTTTTACATTAAAAATTTCTACCAAAAAAGGTCTATGTGGGTAAATGCTCCAAAGCAGTGGCCCTATGGGAGCCGTCAGGGTGCCCATGCTGAACTCTGTCCATTACCAAAAAGTATCTACGATGGGCAGAAAAGGATGATAACTGATCAATAGAAGAATGAGAGATGACCCCTGGTCTGGTGGATCTTATTCTCCGTCATGTGGATGGCCATGTGTGTGCGCGCACACCTGGGGAACAGATGGCAACATGGGAAGATCTGATCGAGGTAGTGTGATGGGCAATGTTCTGCTGCCATCATAGGATAGGGAATAACAAGCTGATTGATGCGGGTACAACTTCTGGGACCTTTACCAATCCTAGAAATGGAGACTAAATTCAATGGAATTAGTGGAGCACAGTGCCCAACTTGAAAATGTTCAGCAGCCCCATAGAGAATAAAGGGAGGGCTGGCCACGCACTCGCTAGCTGCACCATTCTTTACAGGGACTTTTCTTCCATTCTTTGGTTTAGTGGGGGTCCGAGCAATGGGTCAGTTTGTCATCCCCTACACCAGTGCTTCTCAATTCCAGTCCTCATGGCCACCAACAGGTCATGTGATGAGGATATCCCATACAAAGAACACCTGTGATAATACCTGATGGAAATACTAAGGAAATCCTCAACACACAACCTGTTGGTGGCCATGAGGACTGGAATAGAGAAGCTCTGCCCTGTACTATGGTTGGTGGATAACATATTGATATGGGATAAACTCCGATCCATCCCCATGCGTGAGCTCCAGAGCTGGAAGCATACAGCTGCCTCTTTGTGGTCCGGACGTTGTATGGTCTACGTCAGGTTCTGGAGTACTTGAAATGTTGGTGACCGAGATCTCTGCAAACGGTTCCCACCTTCCTATGATGGAGTACGGTGCTTATAGCAATTAGCTATAATTGTATTTTATATTGCTTACCATAGAAAATGATTTTCTTTTTGCATATTACCTTTAAAATAAATGGCTAGCAGCATTTCCTGTAATAAACGTGGGGCTGACAGGAAGGCATTAGGAACCGATTGATAACCTAGAAACAGTATTGTGATCTCTCCCTACAATTAATCCCGGCTATTTACCTGTCACAGGCCTTGGGCTTTGGTTTTTTTTAATTTTTTTTTATTTTTTTTCATGGAGGTAGGAAGATTGCCAGATCTTAAAATTAAAAAGCATTCCTTTTATATTATTCATTCCCGTAACAATTTATGGCGGTGGGTTTATACGCTGAGCACTTGTCAACAAACATAATTATGTTTCGATATAAACAAGATTGGTGGCGGTATTATGCAGCCCATCTTCACGGAGAAGCCTCTGATTTAAGCCCAGATTATATAGGACATATATCTGGTTGACGGGATTTTTTTTTTCTCTTCCCTTCTTTGTTAACAGTTTTGTTTGTTAATTACTTTCAGACAAACGAGCGTCCATTTAGGATCCTTGTTTATGGGAGACATCAAACGGAGAAGAAAGGCGGCCCCGCTCCCGGGACCCACCGCGGCTGGTAAGGCGTTTGTGTGGTTATTGATGTGTTGTTTAACGGAAAACTTCACCTGTCCGTATGCTAAGACCAGACGTTTCCTAATACATCTTCTCTACGGGTTTGTTTCGTTTTTTGTTTTTTTTAAAGTTTGTTGCTGGGAACCAGTCAGCAAGCTGCTGTGGATAGATCTGCTATTGCCATTTTGTATCTGCATTGAGTATTGATGTATACCTGTAATTGGTATCTGGGTCTAAATATCCTAGGGATCCAAGATCTTTGGGTAATCGGGGAGAATATTGACAGGACAGTCTAATATCACCCTGTGCGATAGGGCTGGTGAGCGTATGCTCAATCGTAGGCTGAAATATCGGCTGTCAGCTGCACGTGCTCTCATGGGATAGAAGATGTGTGGGTGACATCTGATCGCAGCAAAGGATTGAGCTTTATGAAGGCTTTGTAGCTAGCACTCATCACCAAGATCGGCTTTCATGTTCAGGTGGCCCTTAGTAAAGAAATTAGCAGAAATGTATTTTGTCCATTCGGCATATAAGCCATTAAGGCCAGTTGTGCTGGGACAAGCCAGACCAGATCAAGCCGGATCATAAAAGTTGTTAAAATTTGCTCCAAAAGTAATCTTTCCTGGGACAGAGTAATTAAATTATTTCTATTTAAAAATCTCAAATCCAGTACTTATCAGCTGCTGTATGTCCTACAGATTGGATTCTTTCCAATAGGACACATGCTCTCTGCTGCCACCTCTGTCCATGGTAGGAACTGTCTAGAGAAATAGCAAATCCCTCTTGGAAAACCTCTACTGCTCTTGACAGTTCCTGACATGGACGAGGTGGCAGCAGAGAGCGCTGTGTCACTTCATGCAAGACATACAGTAGCTGATAAGTACTGGAGGACAAGGTTTTTAAATAGAAGTAATTTACAAATCTGCATAACTTTCTTGTACCAGTTGGTTTATAATATATATCTTGAGTACCCCTTTAAGTGCTCAGTTGGAGCATTTAAAGCGATGCTACTACTATTTGACATCATACAAACAAATTAAATGTATTGTATTGATTCATTGGGGTCTTAAAGGGAATCTGTCAGCACCTATGGAGGGGGAGTGGTGATGGCTTTGTGCCCCTCCATAGGTGCTGACAGATTCCCTTTAAGGTCCCGATATACCTTAGACAACCGTCCCTGCAGCTGTCAACACGTTTGACTGTCAATATAAAGTGTATGGGGTTCTCCCTGACAACCACAGGTATTTAATTATTTGTCCAACTGAAGTGCGGAGACCCTCGAGATCTGGGTAGGAGAAGCTTATGGCCAGCACGCTTCACTCCTCTTACTGCAGGAGAAAGACTTCATTATAAGTTCATGGAGCCATTCTCATGCACTGTGACAAAGGGAGGGACATGTGCTCCTGCTCACTGTATCCAGGGATCGGAGGGATCTCACCAATGACCAAACCAGAGAAAAACTTTACACATGTCAAATGTTGGTAAGTGTGCACTCATATGTATACAAACCAATCTGCTATTAATACTTAATACTGTATATACCTGGCTACACCTATCACATACCCATGCTCATCCACAGAGACTTATGCGTGGTGCTGCTATGGAGCAGAGTGTTGTGCATTTGTTTGCACCCGTTTTGATCTATTTTTCCATCGATTTCCATTATAAAAAAGAATGAAAAAAAAATGTATGCTAAAAAAAAAAAAAAAAAAAGTTTTGATCCTTTATTTTTTTTTAATTTTTTTTTTTTTTTAATAATGAAAGTCATTGGAAAACAGATCAAAACAGATACACACAAGTGCATCCATTTTTCATCAGTTTTTTTGCCTAAAACAAATAAAAAAAAAATGAATTGCAAAACTGCAGTGTGAACCCAGCCTTACACACAAACACACCTTCATATATCTGCTGAATCTGATAGCAGTGGGATTTTACTTTCGCATCCAGTTAGTTCTGTTCAGCACCCTGGTCAGCAGCATCCGGAGGTCATGGTGCCATGCTGCACTGCCTACATACTCCTGATAGACCCAGTGATTGCTGACAGTGCGCACTGCCTACATAATCCTGATAGACCCAGTGATTGCTGACAGTGCGCACTGCCTACATAATTCTGATAGACCCAGTGATTGCTGACAGTGCGCACTGCCTACATAATCCTGATAGACCCAGTGATTGCTGACAGTGCGCACTGCCTTCATACTCCTGATAGACCCAGTGATTGCTGACAGTGCGCACTGCCTACATAATCCTGATAGACCCAGTGATTGCTGACAGTGCGCACTGCCTTCATACTCCTGATAGACCCAGTGATTGCTGACAGTGCGCACTGCCTTCATACTCCTGATAGACCCAGTGATTGCTGACAGTGCGCACTGCCTACATAATCCTGATAGACCCAGTGATTGCTGACAGTGCGCACTGCCTACATACTCCTGATAGACCCAGTGATTGCTGACAGTGCGCACTGCCTTCATACTCCTGATAGACCCAGTGATTGCTGACAGTGCGCACTGCCTACATAATCCTGATAGACCCAGTGATTGCTGACAGTGCGCACTGCCTTCATACTCCTGATAGACCCAGTGATTGCTGACAGTGCGCACTGCCTACATAATCCTGATAGACCCAGTGATTGCTGACAGTGCGCACTGCCTACATACTCCTGATAGACCCAGTGATTGCTGACAGTGCGCACTGCCTTCATACTCCTGATAGACCCAGTGATTGCTGACAGTGCGCACTGCCTACATAATCCTGATAGACCCAGTGATTGCTGACAGTGCGCACTGCCTACATAATCCTGATAGACCCAGTGATTGCTGACAGTGCGCACTGCCTTCATACTCCTGATAGACCCAGTGATTGCTGACAGTGCGCACTGCCTACATACTCCTGATAGACCCAGTGATTGCTGACAGTGCGCACTGCCTACATAATCCTGATAGACCCAGTGATTGCTGACAGTGCGCACTGCCTACATACTCCTGATAGACCCAGTGATTGCTGACAGTGCGCACTGCCTACATAATCCTGATAGACCCAGTGATTGCTGACAGTGCGCACTGCCTTCATACTCCTGATAGACCCAGTGATTGCTGACAGTGCGCACTGCCTTCATACTCCTGATAGACCCAGTGATTGCTGACAGTGCGCACTGCCTTCATACTCCTGATAGACCCAGTGATTGCTGACAGTGCGCACTGCCTACATACTCCTGATAGACCCAGTGATTGCTGACAGTGCGCACTGACGCCCCCTACAGGCAGTCATGTTCATGGTGTTATATGTAATAGCACACTATGTGGCGGTATAACACCACACGGCAGCGTCTTCCTGACAGTAGTTATAAGTTCTGGGCAGGATTCAGTGACTTCTGTTGTACTTGCAGCATAAGTTTTTAGTATCTGCCATTTGATTTCTGCACATTTCATGGTTTTAATTTCTAGTTTGCTGAGGCTGATCCAGCGTCAGTGTATTCCACCCATGTGCCAGCCCCAGAGGCTGCTGGAGCGCCTTCTGCTTCCGAGCCCGGTCCCTTCTGACACATCACTGGCTGGCATGCCATGCCGATACTTAGGATAATTAAATATATGACTTAATTAGAAACCAGAAGTGCCTGGCCCAGTTCTTTTCTCTTTTTTTCCCCATCTTTGCCCTATCTACCCCATACACACCCTTACTCCTTCATCTTTTCTTTATTAAATGTGCTCCCAAACCAGGACACAGGAGTGGATAATGAAAAGCTTACCCTATGGGAACAGCGCAAGACGCTTTTAAGTGCCGCTTCCATTAAATGGGATTGAGAATCGAGGAAGGAAAAGGCATTAAGTGCAGAGACTTTACAGCTGCCGTATCTTCTAGTTTCTCATTACACCCAGACTCAAACTTCTGGGAGTTTTGCACCCCCCCCTCGTCCCCCTGTGCCGTTCTCTTAATTCCATTTGCAGGCAAGATAATATAGAAATGAGGTTTTGGGCTCTGAACTTTTCTTTTAGTTACATGAGCTAAAGTTCTGTTCATTAAAGCTGCAAGACTCTTTCAGGAACAGTGCCACCATTGTTCATATAGGCTGCTTGTGGTATTGCAGCACAGCCCCAAGGATTGAGCTTATAGCCCATAGTATCCTGATCTTCCTTTATCGTGACTGTAATGCCAGAGCTGCAGTGAGGACTGACAGAGGGAGATATACCTACATACTAACATAGATATCAAAGCCATTCGGAGTCTGGAAAGCGGGGGAGGGGGGATGTCTATTAGGATCTATTACTGAACATCTGTTGCCCTTGTAAGAAATTATTAAAGGGGTTTTTCACCTAGAATTATTTTCTTTCAGATCAACTGGTGTCAGAAAGTGCCAGAGATTTGTAACTTACTTCTGTTAAAAAAATCTCAGGCCATTACTTATCAGCTGCTGCATGTCCTACAGGAAGTGGTGTATTCTCTCTAGTCTGACACAGTGCTCTCTGCTGCCACCTCTGTCCATGTCAGGAACTGTCCAGAGCAGGAGAGGTTTTCTATGGGGATTTGCTGCAGCTCTGGACAGTTCCTGACATGGACAGAGGTGGCAGCAGAGAGCACTGTGTCAGACTGGAAAAAATACACCACTTCCTGCAGGACATACAGTAGCTGATAAGTACTGGAAGATTGGTGATTTTTTTTTTTTAAATAGAAGTAAAGTAGAAATCTCTGACACTTTCTGGAAACCGTTGATTTGAGAGAATTAGTTTTTTTGCTGAACTGCCACTTTAAGTTCACTTAGAAAATATTATTTTAATGCATTTTAAATGCAAGTTTCTTTATATATTTGTTTTCCTCCATCATGAGAATCCTTTTTGGGACTTTGCTAATGATAGTGATTAGAATGTTTTGCCATCTACTTCAATGGCTGATAATGACCAGGCAGCCGGTATGGTGTCCCTATAGTCAGCACTTAATTCACTCCCCAGTAACAACGTCTTATTAAGAGGCTGCGCTGGCAGCGTAAGAGGCCGATTTAATACTCTCCCTGCCTCGATATTAAATTCTGCCTGTCACAGGTTTGTAATAGAGGTTTAAGGTCTTTAATTCCCTGTTAGTGTTTTTTTTTTGTATAAAACCCGGGGCCGGCGGTCTGTAAGTAAATCACTGGCCAGCTTGTCCTTTACATGTTTTGTTTACAGTGCAGTTTTGAGCGGCGTATGTGAAGTAATATCGTCCCCGATGAAAGTTGTAAGGAAGCTCAGCAAGGTCAAAGCCCGAGCTATTAACTATCGGACATCATGGGGGAACTTATGGACTATTTACAAGCAGAAATTACATACGCCTAGTGAAACAGGAAGAAAAAAACTAAAGTAGAGGGGAAAAAATATATTTTTTTTCTTTTGTAATTACAGTCCTATTTTTTTTTTTTTTTAGGATAGCTCCCAAACACATAAGCCATTAGGTTCTCCTGCCCATCGGGTCACAGCCTCTCCTGCCCATAAGGTCACAGTCTCTCCTGCCCATTAGGTCACAGTCTCTCCTGCCCATCGGGTCACAGCCTCTCCTGCCCATCAGGTTACAGCCTCTCCTGCCCCTCAGGTCACAGTCTCTCCTGCCCATTAGGTCACAGTCTCTCCTGCCCCTCAGGTCACAGCCTCTCCTGCCCATCAGGTTACAGCCTCTCCTGCCCCTCAGGTCACAGTCTCTCCTGCCCATTAGGTCACAGTCTCTCCTGCCCCTCAGGTCACAGCCTCTCCTGCCCATCAGGTTACAGCCTCTCCTGCCCATTAGGTCACAGTCTCTCCTGCCCATTAGGTCACAGTCTCTCCTGCCCATCGGGTCACAGCCTCTCCTGCCCATCAGGTTACAGCCTCTCCTGCCCCTCAGGTCACAGTCTCTCCTGCCCATCGGGTCACAGCCTCTCCTGCCCATCAGGTTACAGCCTCTCCTGCCCCTCAGGTCACAGTCTCTCCTGCCCATTAGGTCACAGTCTCTTCTGCCCATTAGGTCACAGTCTCTCCTGCCCATCAGGTTACAGCCTCTCCTGCCCCTCAGGTCACAGTCTCTCCTGCCCCTCAGGTCACAGCCTCTGCTTCCCATCAGGTCACAGCCTCTCCTGCCCCTCAGGTCACAGTCTCTTCTGCCCATTAGGTCACAGCCTCTCCTGCCCATCAGGTTACAGCCTCTCCTGCCCCTCAGGTTACAGCCTCTCCTGCCCCTCAGGTCACAGCCTCTCCTGCCCCTCAGGTCACAGTCTCTCCTGCCCAATAGGTCACAGTCTCTTCTGCCCATTAGGTCACAGTCTCTCCTGCCCATCAGGTTACAGCCTCTCCTGCCCCTCAGGTCACAGCCTCTGCTTCCCATCAGGTCACAGTCTTTCCTGCCCATCAGGTCACAGTCTCTCCTGCCCATCAGGTCACAGCCTCTCCTGCCCATCAGGTCACAGTCTCTCCTGCCCGCCATTTTACATCTTCACCTTAACATCAGGTCACAGCTTCTCTTGCCCATCGGGTCACTGTTTCTGTCAGGTCCCAGTTTCACACCACTCCACCACCACTTACAGTGTGTGTAGATGCTAGTGTCCTCCTAGTTATAAGCAGTTTGCTACCTACTTTGCTACTTGTTACCTACTTTTTAGTAGGTGAAGACAAGGGACTTTCATTCTGGTGCTAGGTGATACACTTATAGATTTATGGCCTCTCCTGACATGCGGAGAAGTAGGGATCAGTTGGCTTTAGAATGAAGGCCGTCTACATTTACATATACAATTTGGTCCCTGCACTAAATTACAGGTTACCTAACTGTAGGTGGCAGCATAGAGAGAGCTAATTTGCATATCCTTTCCCAGGAAGCATTGCCTGTAACTCCCATCACCATCTGGCTCTCCACAAGGAGAATCAATACCATCCCGAATCTACACTATGGATAAATCTCTTGGCTGAAAATTTTTACATTTTGTAAATTTCGTCTCAAAACATCCTCATAAATCATTTTTACGGCGGACTATGGGAAATAATAATTTTTGGAAAAACAAATTTAAGTAACACTATATCTTTCTATGGCTGTAGTGACAGATAACACTCCGTCCGCCACCGCTCAGACCAGCCGTATTCTCAGCCCATAAGGATTTTCCTTTTCCTATTAAATTGACCACCGGGGGAAACTTAAGAGATGTCTTTAAGGTTAAGAACACTTTCATGCCTCGCCGTAATGTACATGCCTAGCGGACTGATAAATGACGGCCCGACGTTGTCAAGGCGACAGGTACGTTTTAATTTGATCAGTGTGAACAACCCGGAGAAGGGTTGTTAGTGGGAGCCGGCCTCTCCCATAAAACCTTCACACGGCTCTATAGGACATCCTGCCGCAGCCGCTTCATCTTTGCACTCAGAGCGAGCTATAAAATCAGTCTATTAAGAGCAAGGAAAAGCAATCAGCTAATGTTTGTGAGACATTGTGCATAAGTTAATCAGGGTATTCTCCAAAGAGTTAAGAGGTTCTCTGCAACACTTACTAAATTGACTTTTTAAGACTTCATGTAACCAAAGATTTCTGCACCGCCGTGTGCCACGCCGTACAGTTTTCAGGATCGCAGAAGCCTTTGATGCCTGTCAGGATGAAAGCGAACGTGAAAGTAAGTCTACATCAAATGCTTCATTTACTAATCTGTAAGTTATATTATCTGCAGTACACAGAGGAGGAAGAGGCCCCAGAGCTGTATAAGAATCCAGTGCAGACAGGGGTGTGGGGGAACTTAACACAGAATGCATACTTACCTGTCCTCGTGCCCCCACAGCACTGCCTCACTGCTCTCGAACCCCTGCCAGGCCTCCTCTAGCTCCGCCTTCTACAACGTTACGACCTGGGCTCAGGAATTCCTGCTCAGCCAGCCAGTAAGTGAGGGACGACACTTCTGCCTTTTCTCCCGAGTCGTGATGTAGGAGGAAGCCGAGAGACAATGAAGTCTAACGGCTGTCAGAGCGCTAGTGAGGCCATGGGGACAGGTAAGTATGCAATTTTTTATTGTGTTTCCCACACCCCTGTCTGCAATGGATTTTTAGTTGCTTTAACCTCTTAAGGACGCATGACGTACCTGTACCGCGGCGGTCCCGGGTGCCACTTGTAGCCCGGGACCACAGGTATTAGCGGGCACGGTCCGATCGCTGTGCCCGCTAACACAGTAATCAGATGCAGCTGTCAAACATGACAGCTGCATCCGATTACCGGACGCAGCATTTCCTTGGTGTCTAGTGGGTGAGGTACGAGGAGGGATCTCCGTACCTGCTGCCGGCCGGGGACCGCTCCAAGATGGCGCCGTCTCCGGCTCGGCACTCGTTTGTTATCGGCTGCAGCAGCCGAAAGCAAACGAGTGCCGATCTCATTGATCTCATTGATCTTTGCTGAGAGACCAAAGTGTATATACTAGAAGTCCCCTAGGGGGAATAACCCTAACCCCAGGGGGGCTTCTAGTATATGTGTAAAAAAAAAAAAAGTATTGTTGTCAATAAAAAGCCCCCTCCCCTAATAAAAGTCTGAATCACCCCCCTTTTCCCATATTTTAAATAAAAGTAAATAAATAAACATGTTTGGTTTTGCCGCGTGCGTAATCACCCAAACTATTAATTAATCCCATTCCTGATCTCACACGGTAAACGGCGTAAGCGCAAAAAAATTCCAAAGTGCAAAATTGTGCATTTTTGGTCACATCAAATCCAGAAAAAAATTAATAAAAAGCGATCAAAAAGTCGAATATGCGCAATCAAGGTACCGATAGAAAGTAAACATCTCGGCGCAAAAAATGACACCTGACACAGCCCCATAGACCAAAGGATAAAAGCGTTATAAGCCTGGGAATTGAGCGATTTTAAGGAACGTATATCTGTTAACAATGGTTTGAATTTTTTACAGGCCATCAGATACAATATAAGTTATACATGTTATATATCGTTTTAATCGTAACAACTTGAGGAACATGGATAACAAGTCAGTCTTACCCCAGGGCGAATGGCGTAAAAACAAATAAAAGAAATGCATTTTTTTCTGGTTTCGCAGTGTACTTTATGCAAAAATTCAGTCTGTCATTGCGAAGTACAATTAGTGGCGCAAAAATGTGGGTTTCTAGGTGGAAAAATGCAAGTGCTATGGCCTTTTTAAGCACAAGGAGGAAAAACCAAAAACACAAAAGCGAAAATGGGCCCCGTCCTTAAAGGGTTAAAGTGTCACTGTCGTTTAAATTGTTTTTGCAGAAATCAATAGCACAGGTGATTTTTTTTTTTTATAAATGTAATTTTTATTAGTGGTTTTTCAATATAAACATATAAAAGACAACAGGAAAATTCCAAAAAGTAAAGTTATCAGTTACATACAGTAAAGACCAAGTGGCCCGGGACGGGTCACCATCCATATATCAAATCTGGAATACAGGCTGTATATAGCATTGCAGTAACCCATAGTAACTTCGAATCCACAGACAAACACTCACTCACCATCAGACAAACTGGACTTCCAAAAGTAGACCAGCCATAACAAGCACAATAGACAAGGGGGGGGGACAAGGGAAAAGACAGAAAGGAAGGCAAGGTTGGGAGGCAGAATTCTGTCAGTTACAATCGGACGGGGGGGTAGTGTTCATCCCAGGGAGCCCATACCTGATCAAATAACTCCATTTTGTTGTTTAAAGAGGCCGTGAGACGCTCAAGAGATCGTAGTTCTTTCATTCTATCAACTAGGCATGAGAGGGAGGGAGGGGAGGTCTGCTTCCAGGACCTAGCAATTAAGGACTTAGCTGCAGTCAGTATCACTAAAAGTAGTTTAGAGGCTTTTTTCCTCAATTGTTTAGGGGACAGATTTAACAAGCAGACTACCGGGTCTATACTAATGGGATAATCGAGAATTCTAGTAGCAAGGGAGCAGACCTCCCCCCAGAAACCAGTAATCAATGAACACTCCCAGAATATATGGAACAATGTCCCCGTCGCTCTGTTACAACGCCAACACAGGGAAGAGATGGAGCTATTGAGTCTATTGAGGAGCTCGGGGGTATGGTACCAATGCATCATGACCTTATAGTGTGTCTCCTTGTATGTAGTACATATGGAAGAAGTAGCCGCCCTATCCCAGATAATGCTCCAGCACTCGGGAGAGATCACTCTGCCCACAGCAGCTTCCCATCTGTCCATATATTTATGTCGCACGGGAGCATCAGAAGCAGGGGAGTTAAGAATGCTATAAATAGTAGAGATCAGTCCAGCAGTCGAAGTACCCATGCGCGCCAGTTGTTCGAACGCCGTCGGTTTAGCAACCGTAAGCGTTCCCAAGCGGCAAAGCATGAAGTGACGAACGTCTGAGTAGAAGGATCTATGCTCTACCATAAGTTCCTTCCTATCAACCAGTTTTTCAAAGGGGAGTAAAGTACGACTCACTGGGTCTACTACGTCTGCGAACTGGAACAGCTGCCTCGTGCCCCAGGCCCGAACAGTGTCTGAGTCAAGACTCGGAGAAAAGTCTGGAAAGAGTAGGAAGGAATTGAGGGGGGAAGCAGAAGAGGAAAGGCCGAATTTCACAGCACAGGAGGCCCAGACCGATAAGGTGAACCGCATAGGACCCAGGAGAGACAAGTGGGAGTGAGAGGGAGGAGAGACATGCCATAGAAATGAGTTGGGATGATATGGTGCAAACCAGATTTTTTCTATTTCCACCCATTTTTTATAGGCGTGATATTTTGACCATGCCATTATTTGCCTCAAGTGGGCAGCCCAGTAGTAGTGGAGAATGTTTGGTACTGCCAGACCCCCTTGTGCCTTACTACTGGTCATTACAGATTTAGGGATACGATGTCTCCCCGAGTGCCAGATGAACTTAAACATGGCACTCTGCATCGCTTTCAGTTCATACTGAGGGACTCTAACTGGGAGGGTCTCAAAGAAGTAAAGGAGCTTGGGCAAAATAGACATTTTGACCGCCGCTATACGTCCTAAGAAGGAGATATAGTGGCCTGACCATTTGGTCAAGAGGGATTTTAATTCTCGAAATAGAGGGGGGTAATTCACTCCATATAGGGCCGAATATTTGGGAGTCAAACGAACCCCCAGGTATTTAATAGAGGATGAAGACCAGCGGAACTGGAAGGTGGACTTTAAGTGGGTCACCACATCATCAGGCATGTTAAGGGCCATTGCTTCAGACTTAGCCGTATTGACCTTGTAGCCGGAGAGAGTCCCAAAAGTTGTCAATAATTCGTGCAGGACAGGCAAAGTAGTGAGTGGTTCCGACAGGGTGAGGAGAACATCATCAGCGAACAACATGATTTTATATTCCTTGCCTCTGACCAAGACTCCCTTAATATCAGGGCAATTCCGGATGGCAGCCGCCAGGGGCTCGATGCATAAGACAAACAGTAGGGGTGATAGTGGACAACCCTGGCGAGTGCCATTCGAAAGAGCAAAGGTTTCAGAGAGCATATGTGGGAATTTAAGTGTTGCCAAGGGGGAGGTATAGAGGGACCTAACCGCAGTCAGAAAAGGCCCCGAAAGCCCAAAATGGGCTAAGGTGTTAAACAGGAATGGCCATCCAAGGCGGTCAAAAGCCTTTTCAGCATCTAGACTCAGGACCAAGGCCCTATCTGACTGCAAATTAACCGCATCCACTAGATCAATTGCACGCCTGGTGTCGTCTCCACCCTGCCTGTTTGTTACAAAACCCACCTGATCCTTGTCCACTAAGGACGGAAGCCAAAAGCTCAGGCGGTTGGCAAGGATTTTCGTAAATAGCTTTAGGTCTGAGTTCAGTAGAGCTATAGGTCTGTAGTTACCACACTCCTGGGGATCTCTATCCGGCTTAGGAATCAAGGTAATGTATGAATGAAGCATTGGAGGGGGGATAGGAGACCCCTGAAGGAAGGAGTTGAAGAGCGATAGCAAACGTGGGGAAAGTTCAGAGGAAAAGGTCTTGTAATATAAATATGTGAAGCCGTCAGGACCCGGTGAGCGACCGGAGGGCAGCTCTTTGAGGACTTCAGAAAGCTCCTCAGTGGTAATTGGGGAATTTAGGTCTTCAACCGCCTGAGGGGTAAGAGACGGAAGGCGACAGTCATCTAAGAAGGCATTTATACGCGCATTCCGTGCCACCGGGTCTGAGGGGAGAGTAGAGGATAGGGAATAGAGATTAGAGTAGAACCTATGGAACGTAGAGGCTATGTCTTTGGGATGGAATTTCAGGGCACCAGTGTGGTCTCGCACAACCTGGGGAGACTGGGCAGCCGATCGGTCATTGAGCATCCGTGCCAAAAGCGTATGGGCCTTGTTGCCCTTTTCATAGAAACGCTGTCTAGAATAAAGAAGCAGACGTTCCACATTGTCGAGAGCCAGATCCTTCAAACGAGCTCTAGCAGCGACCAGCTTACCCAGAGTCGCCAGAGAAGGGCGCACACCCATAGACCGCTCCAAGGTCCTAACCGCCCGCTTAAGAGACAACAATTCCGCCTGCCTATCCCTCTTCCGGCGTGAGCTCAACGCTATGCAATGTCCCCGAACCACAGCCTTGTGGGCCACCCATAGGATTGATTCAGAGGAGACCGAACCCTCATTCTCAAGGAAATATGTGGAAATACAAGTCTGGATGGAGTCTCGCGAGATCTGATTCTTAAGAAGGCACTCCAGTGGCATACTCTTGTGGGCGTATCAAGATCAGCCAGCTCAATCCAGACAGGTCCATGATCCGACCAAGAGATGGGTTCGATTTGAGCTCCCCTGAGGAGGCGAACTGTAGGAACATTACCAAAAAAATAGTCGATACGAGAATGGGTTCTGTGGGGGTGGGAATAAAAAGTAAAAGTTTTCTCCGTGGGGTGGTCCAGCCTCCAAAGATCATACAGTTTATGGAAACGGATTAACTTGCGGAATTCAACCGATAGTCTAGCCTGAGCGGCCGACAGCGGTTTACCCGATACTGACTGCCTATCATTCACGTCTGAGAAGGGCAAATTAAAATCCCCTCCCAAGACCCTAGCAGCCTGAGGATATTTTGCAAGCCTGGCCAACACCCCTCGGAGGAACGGAATTTGGGCCTTATTGGGAGCATACAAGTTGCAAAAAACAATAGGTTTCCCCCGCAATTTTCCCTCCACAATTATAAACCGCCCCCCAGGGTCCGTGTAAGAGGAGGTAATTTGGATAGGGCAGTGGCAGGAGAACAGTACAGCTACCCCAGCCGTCTTGTTGTCCCTAGTGGCAGAGAAGGAGATTGGGAATGCATGACGGGCAAAGCGGAAAGAGGCCGCAGAGTCAAGGTGAGTCTCCTGTAGGAAGACAACATCAGCCCTCAGTGCTCGCATTTCCCTGAGGAGAAGGCGGCGTTTGGAGTTAGTATTCAGGCCTTTAACATTAAGAGAGACACAATTAACCATTGGAGTAAATAGAAGGAGAGGACACTCTAATGCCATTACTCACCATACCACTAGTAGGAGGGCACCAAGGATGAACAATCGGTATCTGGAATAACAGGATCTGCAGGGAGGAACAAAAAGGAAAGGAAGACAAGGGGACACAAGCATACAACAACATAGAGATGCAACATAGAGCACTGGTACACGACCAAAAACCTAGACAATCAATGTCACGGTAGGGGCAAAAATATTGTTGGGGATCAGAGTCTGTCCCCTGGTAAACAATTAACATCATGGTAACAGAGAGAAAACAGCCCCAGAGGGTTAGGAGGAAAGACCAATATGGCTTCAACACTATCAACAAACCAAACATGCAGAACGCATCCACACAGCTTCATAGGTGAATAGAACAAAATGTAGGCCCAGAATGGGTATCAAAGACCCCATATAACTTGTTCCCTTGGTCAGACATAAAAAACAATGAGACCAAAAGGCAAGAGGGTAGTTAGCAAAAAATGACTGGAGAGAGGTCCACCCCAGCATCAGACAGGAGGGCGTCCAGGAGAACCCGTTTGGGGTGAGGTGGGAGTAGACCGCTCACGCCTACGCTTGTGGCGGACCGACTCCCAAACAGGTGGCAGCGGGGGAGGAGGTGGGTCAAGGGTCCAATCAGTAATCTTCGGGACTGGGATATCCAGGACCTCACAAAACTTGGGGAGATCAATGAGGGTTCGTAATACAGCAGAGCGTCCATCTTTCCTGGCAGAGAGGGCAAATGGAAAGTTCCACCTGTAGGGGATGTCGTAGTCCCGCAGGGCAACAAGGAGGGGGCGTAATAGGCGTCTCTTTTGCAGGGTAATCCATGAGAGGTCTGGAAATAACTGAATAGCCGCCCCATCAAAGTCAAGATCCTTCAATGCCCGGGATTTGGCCATGATCGCCTCCTTTATGGTGTAGTCCTGCAAACAACAAATGACATCCCTTGGGGGGCCCGAGGTAGGGCGGGGTCTGAGAGCTCTATGAGCCCTATCGAATTTTATCTTATGTGAGGAGGGTTCGCCCAGGATGGTGTTAAACAGTCCCTCCAAGGTGTCCACTAAGTCCTCATCATGGGTAGCCTCTGGGAGACCCCTGACCCTGATGTTATTTCGCCGTCCCCTATTATCAAGATCCTCCAGGTGGCGCTGCATTCCTTCCAGAGTGGCCGACTGGGAGCCAATGGTAGACTGTAAGGCCCCTATATATGCTCTTGTATCATCATGTTCTCCCTCAAGGGACTCAACTCTAGAGGAAATATGCTTGATGTCTTTCCTGACTGCAGCGATTTCAGTTTTAAGTGTGTCCTTAATATCTGTGAGAAGAGAGTGGAACTCATTTTTAGTAGGTAGTTGAGAAAGCATATATTGAATATTGTGTGAGTTCCCCCCAGCACAGGAAACGTCTGAGTCAGATTCAGTGTGATATGCGCCACATAGCTCAGGGTCTACAGGATCCCTAGCGGAGTTGGGCTGGTGTTTAGAGGTTGAGGCCCGGGTCCCATCTTTGCCCTTTTTGTCCCCCCTCTGTGGCTTGGGTACTGCGGCCATATTGCCCACAACCGGAGCAGAAGTCCCCCTATCTGCAGTCTCTGGCAGGGTAGAGGAGGTTGGTGGGGTACAGTCTGGAGACAGGGGGGAGGCGTAGGATGTCTCACCAGCCACCGGGGCGGGAGGGGTTAAAGCACGAGGCTGCAGCTCCGTCTCTCCCTCACCTCCGATCCAAGATGGCGCCGGCACTTCCGGGCACAAGGCCTCACGCGCCTCACGTCCGTCCACCGGGCCGCCGGGGGGACACCGCTCTGTATCTGGGATCCGGGAGCCCCAAGGAGGTAGGCTGCCGGCTCTAGCCGCCGCACGGGTCGGCCGCGTGACCGGATGAGGAGAGGCCGCAGGCGGATGGTGGCGCCGGGCCGCGTCTTCACCCTCACCTCTGGTCAGGTACCGGTCTAGCGTGTGGGGGCGCCGCCGGGGGCCGTCGGTCAGCACGGGGGGTCTCGGGGTCCTCTTGGCAGTCTTGCCCATCAGCAGGGGTGAGTAGAGCAGTGTGGGGCCGCCAATATAGCTGTGTGGAGCGGGAGCTCTGCAGGCGTGCGACCGCTCACATCGGTGGTTCGCTCCGCCCCCCCAGCACAGGTGATTTTAAGAAACTTTGTAATTGGGTTTATTAGCCGGAAAATGCATTTTTATCATGAAAAAGCAGTTTGAAGCTCTCCCCCCTGTCTTCATTGTTCTCTATGGAGAGGGGAGGGGTGGAGAGAGATGAGGCGCCAAATTAGGACAACAAAGAGTTAATTTATAGCCACATCACCAGGCTATCTCCTCTGAGGTCAGCACTGACCTCTGAATATCAGCTTTCACACAGCTCCCACTGTGTAATCCTTTGTTCTCTGCTCTCTGCTGCCGACTAATCTCCCTCCTCCCCCCTCCCCTCTGCATAAGTTATACAGGGCCTGACTGATGTAAAAGAGTTGAGATTTCCTGATAATGTACAGTGAATGAGAGAGGAGGGAGGAGGAGTGGGTGGACCTGGGGAAAGTCTTTTTAAATGCAGATATGGCAGATTTACCTAATAAACCCAATTACAAAGTTTCTTAAAATCGCCTGGACTATTGATTTCTGCAAAAAAAAAAAAAAAATATATATATATATATATATATATATATATAAAACGACAGTGACTTTAAGTCCACATCTCTGTGACTAATAATTCTATAGTATATAATTACAAAGCTTGAAGCTCCAAATCCCATGAATCCCAAGACAACCATAGAGTTTAGCGATAAGATTCTGCCTGTCCACAGCCTCACTATATAGGGCCTAAGCATTAAGCTTCCCCCTAGTGGTGACTATATACTGTTATTATGCTTGCAGAGTTTACTGCTGATCCTCACGTCGTCTAGAGCAAAATCTGCAGCAATAGTATTTGCTTGTGGATTATTTTTTTTTATTTCTATTGACTTCCACAGCAGACATTGATAGGCCAAGGGGTTAGTGCAAAAAATAGCATCATGTAAATGAAGGTTCTTAAAGTGTAACTGTCATTTAAATGTCATTTTTAAGAAATCAATCAAGTATCAATAGTACAAGTGATTTTAAGAAACTCTGTAATAAGTTTTATTAGGCAAAAGAGTTTACTTCTGTGCTCAAAAAGCTGTTTTACTCCCTCCCCCCTCTCTTCAGAAGAAGAAAGATTTCTGTTCCCCTATGTTCTATGGAAAGGAGAGGGGCAGAGGGTGTGGGGGGTGACTGAGCACGGAGAGGAGAAAAGGCAGCCCTGCACAGCACATCATCCTGCAATCTTCTCTCACCAAGCTCTCAAAACTCACTTAGCTTATCCCCCTCGGCCCCTCCCCCTCCATAGGCTATAATGGACACAGCAGAACCCGTCCTCACTTTGCTCCTCTGTAATGAAGACGACTTTGCCTGATAATGAGCAGATAAGAGGTGAGGAGGGCGGGGAGACTGGGAAACAGCTTTTTGAGTACAGAAAGAGGCTTTTTTGCCTAATAAAACCTATCACAGAGTTTCTTACAATCGCTTGTACTATTGATTTCTGCAAAAAAATTAAAATAATGACCGTTACACTGTAGTTATTATAAAATCTTTTCCATGTGCAAATCAGTTAAAAAACCTGCAGCGTTTCTACCAAGTGTGAACACAGCCCAGGCTGCCTGTGTAGGTAATGCTTATGTATATGTTTCCATGGACTTTTTTGCCTACAATTGCACAATTTCATTTGTTTTCATTGTGCTATAAATGACATGATATGTTCCAAAGGATTTTTCCAGTCAGCCATTGGATGCCCATTTAACCCCCCTCAACCCTATAGTCGGAAATGTCAGCACATTGTTCTAGGAAGGCAGATCCTCCAGGTGTATGTGTGTGTAGTAGCCAGGCGGTGGTAGAGTTAACCATAGCAGTAGGTATTGTATAATTCCGCTTACAGGACGCCCTGCTCTTGCGGCCCGAGCCCAGCGAATGTGGCCAGTGTCTTATATTTTTAATAAATATTCACAAACCCAATTACTGAGCAGAGCTCAACCTGCGGTATTATAGCGAGGAGTCCATCTATGTTATTGGATAAACATTTATTAATTGTGACAAGAACACCCAATTTATTTCAGCTCCCGCGCTTATTTACTGCTCTTTCACCTCTCTATTTGGTATTGAAAAAGTAAAATGAATATTGATAGAGCTGCTTATTGATTTCTAAATTTATAGTTTCAGCCTTGAGTCAAAGTCACATTCTGTACGGGTCCCGTTACATCACTTGCGTAGTGGAGGACTATAAGGGTGAACGGAGCGGTGGGGGGGACTGGATAAGGAGCATTGAGCATTCCCTTTACCCTTTGGGTACCAAGCCAGAATATTACTCCTCGCCTAAAATGAACCATGTGAAAATGAATACATAATAATTCCTTCTCCTCATGTGCACTGTCCTCCTCCGAGATGCACTCACCTTGATGTACAGTGGCTAGCTTTTTTGAATAGCAATGTTGGAATCCTACGGCTGTTAAAGGGGTATTCCGGCCTTTTTTCCCCCCTCCATAAAGTTATATATCTTGATTTAAAAAAAAAAATGTGTCTGTGTGTGTTTTTTTTAGTTAGGCTGCGTTCCCACTACATTTTTTTTTTTATCTTTTTTTTTCTCATCCTTTTTTTAATACATTTATTTATTTTTTTTAATATACACAAAAATGTGGCTGATCTTATTTTTGTGTACGTTAAAAAAAGGAATGTGTTTTGATTAGAGATGAGCGAAGCGGGTTCGGGATCGAGTCGATCCGAACCCGAACTTTCGGCATTTGATAAGCCGGGGCTGCTGAACTTGGATAATGCTCTAAGGTTGTCTGGAAAACATGGATACAGCCAATGACTATATCCATGATTTCCACATAGCCTTAGGGCTTTATCCAACTTCAGCAGCCACTGCTAATCAAATGCCGAAAGTTCGGGTTCGGATCGACTCCAGCATGCTCATCTCAAGTTTTGATTCGTTTTGTTTTGTTTTTTTCATTGAAGTCAGTGGAAAAAAGGATCAAATCTTTTTTTCCATTGACTTCCACTTTATTTCCATCCTTTTTTTTTTTTTTTTTTAAATGCATAAAAAAAATGGATGATAAAAACGTAGGGTAAACCCAGCCTTATTTATTTTTACACAAGTGATACTGAGCTGATGCCTGTATGCTATATGTTACCATTAGAATAGACCTTACACTGGGGGCAGCCGGCTGTGTCAAGAGTGCAAAACTACAATTCCTGTCATGTATTGACAGCCAAAGCGAAGCTTTGGCTGTCCAGGCCTGATGGGAATTGTAGTTTTGCAACAGCTGGGACGGTCAAAGGTTCCCCATCCCTGTTCTAATCCATCCAAGTGTAAGATCTACATGGGGCTTACGTCTTTTCTTGAGCATACTGATAAAATAATCTGCTTTCTATAAAAATCTGAAAACCTGGACTTTGCAGTGGATCCTCCATGAAATTGTGGTGAGATGCGCAGTGGGAATAATTCCATGCATGATGGATTTGCTGCAGATTCTCTTTTCAGATTTGCAGGCGTAAAACTTACGGAGGAAATACAGTAGATGAGATTGTAACAAATTGTATCCAAATGCTGCCCGAAATTGTAGCCGCAGATTTCATGTAAACAGGGATGCGTCGTCCAAGCAATGACAATGTGTCATGATTTGGCTTAAAGAGATTGTCCAGAGAAAATTAACTTGTCTGCTACCCACATGACAAGTAAGAGATCGCGGGGGTCCAAGCTCTGTACCCCCTGGTCATCTCCATATCGGGCCCCGGGTTCTTTGCTTTGAATGGAGCTATGGATATGGCATATGAGCTGCGGCTCTATTCATTTTGGTGGAGTCCCCGGAAACAGGTGAGCAAGCCGGAAAGTGCTTACTCGGATCTTTCCAGCAGCTCCTTAGCAATGTATAGAGCTGCAGATCCGGCACGTGACCCGTAGCTCTATTCAATCCTATGGAGCCGCCAGAAAGACAAATAAGCCAGGGGTCGTATACAGAGATCGCAGGGGGGTACGGAGGTTGGACCCCCTGCGATCTCTTGTCGCCTATCCTGTGGATAGAGCACAAGTTAATTTTTCTTGG
This sequence comes from Dendropsophus ebraccatus, assembly GCF_027789765.1. Taxonomy (NCBI): domain Eukaryota; kingdom Metazoa; phylum Chordata; class Amphibia; order Anura; family Hylidae; genus Dendropsophus; species Dendropsophus ebraccatus. The sequence goes on from NC_091468.1 coordinate 10,137,477, forward strand.
ACAACCTCTTTAAGTGTACATTTATGAAATTTCACCCAACCAATGATCGTTTTGGTTGTAATTTTCCATGTTGGAAAACTGTAAAGAGCAGGGTTGCCTTTCCATTTTAGCGTGGAATAACATGTACTTTATTGCGATACTCGGTATAGTTATGGCATATGGCTCTGAATTCTCAGCCTCCTCAGCCAATCCCTGCACTGCCCTGCCTTAGCCAGTGATTGACTGTGCAGACTGTCAGTGAGCCAGGACCGAAAGAAGCAGATGGGAGCATGTCAAAGGAACGGGAGTGTATAAGCATGGTGGTTATCCAGCGCTACACAAACATGGCTACTTTCTTCCAGAGACAGCACCACTCTTTTCTCCAGTTCAAGTGTGGTTTGCAATTAAGATCCATTAACTTCAATGGAACTAAGTTGCAAAACCTGCACCCAAACTGGAGACGAGTGGTGCTGTCTCTAGAAGACTGTGACCATGTTTTTGTAGCGCTGGGTAACCCCTTCAAAGAAAGTTACCACTTCTTATGTTCTGCTGCGAGAATGCAGAGACATAGGCGCTAACAGTACCAGGCATCGCAACTGCAAAATCCCCTGCAATACAGTACGTGTGAATCCACCCTAAAAGAAGTTTCCAGGCAAAATGTACTGATGAGCTAGCCACAGAATTGCTCATCGGTAACTGATCGGCAAGGTGCAGCCACATAGCACCGGCGCCAATACACACTGAACAGAGTTTTTCTCCATTCATTGTTTCACTCTGGTGATGTGCAGCTGCAGCTCATCTTCTATTCACTTGAACAGGACCTGACCCGCAGTTACTTATCGCCCTTAAAAACCCTTTAAATAGGCACGGCCATTTCCAACAACATTTGATTTATCAAAGGACGTGAAATTATTTTAGTCGGCAGTGCTCAGACCGATCAGTCTCATCAGGTGCTCATCGTACTGATTGGCTGTGGCTTGACCGTAACTGTTGAAAACTCTTGACACGACTCTAAGGCCTGTCAAAAGATTTTGTAAAACAGCAGATTGACTTTAAGAAACTGGAAAATACTTAGTGTTTTTCAGGATTCATCACCCCAATAGGACCTCCTATAGGCCATTGAGTATCTGCATTTGCACACATTAGAGTGTCGTACAGATAATACAACATCTCGGGAATGAGCCCACCATGTTTAGTTGGATGTCCTCATTCTTTAGGGAACCTATAACTGTATCTACTGTACGGTATATCCCTGCAGAGACTGTAAAACAAATAAGTACAGGCTTGAGTTGTGATGTGTAAAAGCGAATCAGCGTGTATTACCTCCTCTACTATTGGCTGTTTATCCAACATCAATAGAACCACTTTAGGAGCCAAATTACTAAACAAGCTGCCAATTAGGCTCGCAGTCAGCTGGATAGATTAGCGGCTAAGAGAGACTGATACAAGATTTTCATCTCTTGAGCCAATTACGCAAACAAATCACCATCCTCAGAGCTCCTTGCATTGCTGGAAGCGAGCAAACTATGTGGCTTTTCATATGTCTGATACATTGGCGGCCTGTGATTATATCCTGGATGAATCATAGCTTTTACGTTTATTGTTTTAGCATTATATGCACCCCCCCCCCCCCATCTTAACCACAACAACGCCATCTCCTATGGAGGATGTGAGGCTAACGTCCAGTTTGGAGCCACTAGTGAATTGCTGTATGAGCAGCCATACAAGTGAGTTTGATAACTAATATGGAGAGGGGAAGGATTTGACACAATGATGGTTAGTATGAAAACAAAACATCCAAAGGTGGTCACTGTAGTACCGGCTGAGATGATCTTTTCAAGGACCGTCCTTTCCGTGGCCTGTCCGGGTCACGGAAAGGCCGGTCTCTTACGTTGTGTGAACATAGCCTTAAGGGGGAACTATCAGCAGATTAGACAAATGATAGCCCTCTATTACGCACAGGTAGACTGTTAGCAGTGTAATCCTTAGTCCGGAGCACCATTAGGAGCACTGCCACACCCCAGAGCGCCAATCCAACCCGCTCACTCCATCGACTATTATTAGAAGGAATGGGCCAGCTTGGTGCAATGAGAGCGGGCAGTGCCCCTGGCGGTGCTCCGGGCCATGGATTCAATTACTAACTGCACAGGAATGGCGCCAAGGAGGAAGGTCGGAGACATAACTTGGCTCCCCTTGTGCACTTTGGATGTGCTAATTGACAGATCCACTGCCAGGTCCATTTGAGGCCAGGAAGTCATGGAGGGTACTGAGCGTGCAACACCTCCTACCTTTTTGCATACGTTTTTATTGGATAATCATGAACATCGTAGCATGGTATAAAGTTAGAAGAAGTTTAGCGAAAATGCAAAAGAAGAGCCCATGGAGCCTCATTGAAGAGTCTCGAAACACAGGACTAGCCAGATTTTCCTCCGGGAAGGAACCAGCCAAGGGGCGGCTCCCGTAAGGAAACCACCAAAACTGTTTAGTGAAAATGACCTTCATAGGTAGATGCATGAAGTAGCCCGTGGTCTGGAGCTACCACCCAGTTCTAGAATGAAAGGCCTCTCTATAGGAAGTTTGAAACCCATAAGCACTAGTCATCTCTGAGCGATGCTTAAATGGCTTGATCTTTGTATAGAGTCCATTCATTTAAGAAAGAACTAGTATTTTGAGATCACGGACTTCTGGATTTCCTCTTTTTATGGGCTTCTCACCTTAGAAAGACTCTGCTGGTTGCATATGTGAAATAACCTGCCAGTAATTGTTCCATTTCCCTGCAGTGCCTCCACAGGGGAAATGAAGCATTACACAATGTCCATTTATATCAGTGGATTGTCGGTGTAAAGCAGGACTGGTCTTCCAGAGAGAGAAAAAGACCTTCCTTATAACCCGCCCCTACTCTGCCCATGAAATGAGGATGCTTAACTATATGGGACATTCCATGGATGAGGCTATTAATATATAGACTCATTATAGAGAAGTACTGTATATTACTTAGAAGTATATGTAGACTGTTTTTAGACCAGGTTGGCCCAATCCATGGGTCCCATGCACACAAACACCTAACTTTTTGAGTAGTTTTCTGCCATGTCCACTCTGGACTTACAGTAAGTTGTCCACCCTTGGCCACCGTTTCCTCCTACACGACGCTGTGAGCAGCACATTGACTGGCACACCATAGGCGGGAGCAGCACTTCTCTCGTCCAGCGCACAGAGGCACATCCATGCCAATGTCACATTAGTGCCCTCTGCTTACGGCTCCTCTTTCTCTTGCAGCCTAAATGATTGTCATAATCTCCCACATGTCGCCTCTCATTTTAGGTGCCAAACCCCGGATTAGAAATCTTAGCTCCATCTGTTATTTTTTAAGGCATTTTGGCATGTGAAATCCAGCCATGTTCTGCTCTCGTATTAATGGTTATTGACATTACTGACAAATTTGTTCAGGACCAGCACCCCCTCGATCTGTGTGCCGATAGACTCGGACACAGATGTATTTAGCATAAAAGTTAAATTTTTAGTACGCAAAAAAGATTTCCTGTAATCTGGAATATAATGATCCTGACAATCCAATAATCCGGTGTCTGCGATATAACAGATTATTTTACAGGAAACTAAGCGGAAAGAAAAAGTTAGGAGACCATGGTTACATACTGTGCGGCATCTTATTCTGGAGCTTCTCCACTTCTATTTACCCTTTTTAGATCCAAAAGTTGATATTCATGCAACTCCATTTTGCTTTATTTTTAAACGTTGTAAATCCTGAAAGGGTTCTTGCCATGATGAGCGCTCAGGATCAATCGTCAGGATTAGTGATGAGTATCTGATGGCGGAGGTCTATTATACTAAACGATTATCGGCCTTGTTTGGCCAATTACCGTCCAATAATTCTTTGGTGTAATTGGACATATTGAAAGGCAACGATCAAGCGACATGCACTATGTCGGCGGATCGTGGTGTTGAAATCCCGATTTGTGCAACAACGGTCTGCTGCGTTCTGCTCCGTGTAATAGAAGCGGTGGCAGAAGACCGTCGCTGGCGTCAATGGGCCATACGAGCGATCTAAGGATTGTTCGGGCGGCCCCTCCTGTTTCTCCCTACTTGCTGTACTTGTAATAGGCAAGCAGCAAGCAGGGAATGAGAAGGAAGCGAGCACTGAGCTCACAGGTTGACGCTCGCTTCCCCCAGAGCACCGGGCCGTGTAATATGGGCTTAACTTTAGGAACCCCCACTAATCAAGAACGGGGCTGTCTTATCCCGCAGCTTAATTGTAATAGTCGCCAGACATGAGCACTGCTGCTCCGTTTAACTCTGTTGTCTTTATTCTATAAAATTGAGTTGAAAGAGTGAATGGAGCTGTGGTCAAACATTTAAATGGACCTCGGTGATGAGGGATGTGTATGTAGGATATGTTAAGATTTTATTTTGGAATTTCCCATTTTGTTAATCCTGATAATTCCAAATTTTCATTCTCCCTACTAGACTCAAAACTAAGCTGACACTTCCTGTTTAGTGTGTGATGATAAGGAGGAGGGTGCTGGAAAGTGATCTCTACAGCATTATAGTGAAAGTGACACTAGTAGATTGAATAGACAATAGGAGCTCAGCCTCCCTCTCCCCTGTACAGTGACCTCTGCACAGGTCACAGAGCATGCTATACAAAGAATAGGCTCTGGAGATGTGTATCGTGTCTGTGTCCATGAGGCTTGCCGTAAAGCATAATACTAATTGCTGTTAAAAACAACTCTGGTAAGATGGCTGCCCAGATAATAATGCACTAAAAATAAAATTAAAGTTTTCATAAGAAAATGAACACAGATAAGCAATCATATTACATCCACTAATAGAGGATGCAGTGTATTCCATAACACGTATAGGATATTGCAGGCCATACAATACTGTGTCTCTGCTGACAGCTTCTATAGTCTTATATAAAGCTCCCAATCCAGCTGTAGGAATTAAGCAGAAGGCAGCTCCTCTTCTTACACCCCGTGTCGCCCTGCCATATCTCCCTCTATGTCAATAGCCGCAGCAGCTCATTACATACATGCCACATACATACAGAGCCGCCGTTCCTCCAGCATTAAGCAACATTTGAAATCAGCATATTTGCAAGCTGTTGTCTTAAAAAATGATGAAACAGATGTTTACCCTCTAGCAGCGTTAGACCTCTGATCTGATTTTAGATTACAGATGGAATCGAATTAATTCATAGCAATCCCGGTAAAGTCGAGGGTATGGCGCAGAATGCCAGAGCGCTGCTTAAATAGAGTCTACCTGTCTTGACAGCTGTTGAGCAGAAATGAATGATCTCTCATTTTCATGTAAACTAGCCTTTAATGCTGTCATAAACACCATCCTAAACAGGGGCTACAAGACATTTATCATTTTATAACTAAGCTTTATTTCTCCATGAGACCGCGGCGCAATGCAAAGTCCCTGACATGCCGGGCGGTTCACATATTCAGAGAATTTAGAAGGACTAAGACTAAGTCTGTTTGCTTTACATTCACTTATTGTGATTTCATTTGCTTTGCTGTGTGGTGAGTAATGTATCATAAAGGACATGATAAAAAGAGGTGGAAGGAAGGCAAATGACTCCTGGGGCGCGCAAGACTGTCCCTCTAATGCCACCTGTAGAAAGCTACCCTAGACGTGACTATACAACTAATAAAAGAATCCTGCTAAATAACTACCAAACCAGACCCTCCAAGCCCTTTTATATGGGCTAATTAAGTGAGTAGGTAGGCTAGGGGGCGATTCCCGGTCATGTGACTCTTGCATTCTGACCAGTGGTGGATTAAATGTACCTTGAGCCTCGGACAATCCACCCACCCTGGAATCGATCCCCTTGCACAGGCACACAAGAGCCAGTAGTGGATTATAATAGGGGCGTTTCGAGCGGCAGCCCGGGGCCCTGAGCTCCTGGGGGGCCCATGACCACTCAAAAAGACTTATACTGTCAGTGGCGTACTGTCTCCTGGCTACACTGGCCATGATTTGCAAAAATCACAGTTTTTTTTATGGCAATTTTGCACAAATCAGGACATTGACATTATCTGTCCTGTACTATGAACGCCAGGCTAGTGCTGCCATAGTTACAGTGGGGTGGGGGGGCCCTGGCTTGGTGAACAGCCCGGGGCCTATAGTAAAGTTAATCCGCCCCTGACAAGAGCAATGAGTTCTTGCTAGCAACGGAGCATGCACAACATTTGTACAGTAAAAGGGGATGTATTCCAGCCTAGGGGTGTTACTGAAATGCAGATAAGCGTGGAGGAAGCATAGAGAGGCATCGCACTCCTAGGCCCTGCTGCTTTGACCCTGCTGCCACCAGAATAAATTCCTTTGTCTAGACCCCTACATAGTAGATAACTTCACTTTGCATCCCCTATATATAGTAGATTGCCCTCTCTTTGTAGTCCCCCTAAAGTGGCTAGCCCCCTGTGTAGTCCCCCTTTAGTAGATTGCCCCCTGTGTAGTCCCCCTTTAGTAGATTGCTCCCTGTGTAGTCTCCCTGTAGTAGATGGCCTCCTGTGTAGTCTCCCTATAGTAGATGGCCTCCTGTGTAGTCTCCCTGTAGTAGATGGCATCTTGTGTAGTCTCCCTATAGTAGATGACCCCCTGTCTAGGTCCTCTTACAGTAGATGGCTTCCTGTCTAGCCCCACTATAGTAGATATCCCCTTTTCTAGGTCCCACTATAGTAGATAGCTCTCTGTCTAGGCCCCTTTTAGTAGGTGGCCACTGTGTAGGTCCCCCTTTAGTAGATGGCTCCTTGTGTAGTCCCTCCTCTGTGTAGTCCCCCCTTTTAGCAGAGGGCCCTTTGCAGCTCCTCTAAAATAGATGGCCCCCATGATAACGATAAATAATTGGGGGCATAATTGCACGTCTAGCTCTGTTCTCTATATATACAGGCACCACATCTAGCTCTATTCTATATCTATGCTGGCACCATGTCTAGCTCTGTTCTCTATATATATGCAGGCACCACATCTAGCTCTATTCTATATCTATGCTGGCACCACGTCTAGCTCTGTTCTCTATATATACAGGCACCACATCTAGCTCTATTCTATATCTATGCTGGCACCACGTCTAGCTCTGTTGTCTATGTATGCAGGCACCACGTCTTGCTCTGTTCTCTATATATGCAGGCACCACGTCTAGCTCTGTTCTCTATATATGCAGGCACCACGTCTAGCTCTGTTCTCTATATGCAGGCACCACGTCTAGCTCTGTTCTCTATATATGCAGGCACCACGTCTAGCTCTGTTCTCTATATATATATGCAGGCACCACGTCTAGCTCTGTTCTCTATATATATGCAGGCACCACATCTAGCTCTGTTCTCTCTATATATACAGGCACCACGTCTAGCTCTGTTCTCTATATATGCAGGCACCACGTCTAGCTCTGTTCTCTATATATACAGGCACCACGTCTAGCTCTGTTCTCTATATCTATGCAGGCACCACATCTAGCTCTGTTCTCTATATTTGCAGGCACCACATCTAGCTCTATTCTATATCTATGCAGGCACCACGTCTAGCTCTGTTGTCTATGTATGCAGGCACCACGTCTAGCTCTGTTCTCTATATATACAAGCACCACATGTAGCTCTGTTCTATATCTGTGCTGGCACCATGTCTAGCTCTGTTCTCTATATATGCAGGCACCACGTCTAGCTCTGTTCTCTATATATATATGCAGGCACCACGTCTAGCTCTGTTCTCTATATATGCAGGCACCACGTCTAGCTCTGTTCTCTATATATATGCAGGCACCACATCTAGCTCTGTTCTCTATATATACAGGCACCACGTCTAGCTCTGTTCTCTATATATGCAGGCACCACGTCTAGCTCTGTTCTCTATATCTATGCAGGCACCACATCTAGCTCTGTTCTCTATATATGCAGGCACCACGTCTAGCTCTGTTCTCTATATATGCAGGCACCACGTCTAGCTCTGTTCTCTATATATACAGGCACCACGTCTAGCTCTGTTCTCTATATCTATGCAGGCACCACATCTAGCTCTGTTCTCTATATTTGCAGGCACCACATCTAGCTCTATTCTATATCTATGCAGGCACCACGTCTAGCTCTGTTGTCTATGTATGCAGGCACCACGTCTAGCTCTGTTCTCTATATATACAAGCACCACATGTAGCTCTGTTCTATATCTGTGCTGGCACCATGTCTAGCTCTGTTCTCTATATATATATGCAGGCACCATGTCTAGCTCTGTTCTCTATATATACAGGCACCACGTCTAGCTCTGTTCTCTATATATGCAGGCACCACGTCTAGCTCTGTTCTCTATATCTATGCAGGCACCACATCTAGCTCTGTTCTCTATATATGCAGGCACCACGTCTAGCTCTGTTCTCTATATATGCAGGCACCACGTCTAGCTCTGTTCTCTATATTTGCAGGCACCACATCTAGCTCTATTCTATATCTATGCAGGCACCACGTCTAGCTCTGTTCTCTATATATGCAGGCACCACGTCTAGCTCTGTTCTCTATATATGCAGGCACCACGTCTAGCTCTGTTCTCTATATCTATGCAGGCACCACGTCTAGCTTTGTTCTCTATATATATGCAGGCACCACGTCTAGCTCTATTCTATATCTATGCAGGCACCACATCTAGCTCTGTTCTCTATATATACAGGCACCACGTCTAGCTCTATTCTATATCTATGCAGCCACCACGTCTAGCTCTGTTCTATATCTATGCAGCCACCACGTCTAGCTCTGTTCTCTATATCTTTGCAGGCACCACATCTAGCTCTGTTCTCTATATATACAGGCACCACGTCTAGCTCTATTCTATATCTATGCAGCCACCACGTCTAGCTCTGTTCTCTATATATGCAGGCACCACGTCTAGCTCTGTTCTCTATATATGCAGGCACCACGTCTAGCTCTGTTCTCTATATCTATGCAGGCACCACGTCTAGCTCTGTTCTCTATATATGCAGGCACCACGTCTAGCTCTGTTCTCTATATCTATGCAGGCACCACGTCTAGCTCTGTTCTCTATATATGCAGGCACCACGTCTAGCTCTGTTCTCTATATATGCAGGCACCACGTCTAGCTCTGTTCTCTATATTTGCAGGCACCACATCTAGCTCTATTCTATATCTATGCAGGCACCACGTCTAGCTCTGTTCTCTATATATGCAGGCACCACGTCTAGCTCTGTTCTCTATATATGCAGGCACCACGTCTAGCTCTGTTCTCTATATCTATGCAGGCACCACGTCTAGCTTTGTTCTCTATATATATGCAGGCACCACGTCTAGCTCTATTCTATATCTATGCAGGCACCACATCTAGCTCTGTTCTCTATATATACAGGCACCACGTCTAGCTCTATTCTATATCTATGCAGCCACCACGTCTAGCTCTGTTCTATATCTATGCAGCCACCACGTCTAGCTCTGTTCTCTATATCTTTGCAGGCACCACATCTAGCTCTGTTCTCTATATATACAGGCACCACGTCTAGCTCTATTCTATATCTATGCAGCCACCACGTCTAGCTCTGTTCTCTATATATGCAGGTACCACGTCTAGCACTGTTCTCTATATATGCAGCCACCACGTCTAGCTCTGTTCTCTATATATTCTGGCACCACGTCTAGCTCTGTTCTCTATATCTATGCAGGCACCACGTCTAGCTCTGTTCTCTATATATGCAGGCACCACGTCTAGCTCTGTTCTCTATATATATATATGCAGGCACCACGTCTAGCTCTGTTCTCTATATATGCAGGCACCACGTCTAGCTCTGTTCTCTATATCTATGCAGGCACCACATCTAGCTCTGTTCTCTATATATGCAGGCACCACGTCTAGCTCTGTTCTCTATATCTATGCAGGCACCACATCTAGCTCTGTTCTCTATATATGCAGGCACCACGTCTAGCTCTGTTCTCTATATCTATGCAGGCACCACATCTAGCTCTGTTCTCTATATATGCAGGCACCACGTCTAGCTCTGTTCTCTATATATACAGGCACCATGTCTAGCTCTGTTCTCTATATCTATGCAGGCACCACATCTAGCTCTGTTCTCTATATATGCAGGCACCACGTCTAGCTCTGTTCTCTATATATGCAGGCACCACGTCTAGCTCTGTTCTCTATATATGCAGGCACCACGTCTAGCTCTGTTCTCTATATCTTTGCAGGCACCACATCTAGCTCTGTTCTCTATATTTGCAGGCACCACATCTAGCTCTATTCTATATCTATGCAGGCACCACGTCTAGCTCTGTTCTCTATATATGCAGGCACCACGTCTAGCTCTGTTCTCTATATATGCAGGCACCACGTCTAGCTCTGTTCTCTATATCTATGCAGGCACCACGTCTAGCTTTGTTCTCTATATTTGCAGGCACCACGTCTAGC